>NC_136061.1:1000772949-1000780449 GCF_964261635.1 Lissotriton helveticus | reverse complement strand
GAGTACCAGCACTTCTTAGCACTTGTACAATACGTTTAATGGAAGAGTATTGGCACCTCGCAGAAACAAACGGGCAGCCTGCTTTAGTACCTGCACTTTATATTTCCATGTAGAGCCGTGCCTAGAAATGTTTTCTTGCTTTGTCTGGTGCATTTTTGTGCTCTCTCAACATCAGAGATATCTCATTACGTAACTCATCCAAAATGACCTCTCGCTGTGTGGAAATATTTAATCTGCTCACAGGCGGCCGCTGGCTCTCTTGGTAGTTGCAAGTACCTCCAAGAGATATGTGTATCTGCTAAGGTGTTGATCATATGTTTGTTTACTTTGCGTGTTCACAATCGGACGAATAACTTCTTCGCAAAATAACTTGTTTCTAAATAATCACGATGGCGGTGAAACCTGTCTCTTCATTTTGTTTCGAAACAGGTGTGCGCCCTAGGTACACGTTATTTACAGTTCCATTGAGGTCATTTTGTTCTGCTGTATACTCGGGTAAATAGATGTTTGAGAGAAAAGTTTGTCTGTAGGCTATGTTGGCATTCATTCATAACACGCCGCAGGCAGTTTGTTCTCGTTTATGAGTTTGTCATCCAGGGCGGGGGATTGCGAATTTCGCATGCGCGGTTTATTGCCGAAACAGAAGCAGGCTGTTGGGGCGGCATCACAGTTCTGTGACTGTACACGGGCACACAGCCAAAACCCCAAACGAGGGTTGATCGTAATTTAAGTTCCTCGGCAGAGGTGTGTGAAGTTTACAACGTTTTAACTTCGTGAGGTTTGGAGATTGTGTACATTTCTGTCGTTAAGATATATTTCAAACCATGAACAACCTTTCTATTGAGCATTACACGCGTTTCCCTCCGAAACGTACTTTTTTGTGTTGTCGTTTCTGTGTTTTATGTTATAAAATTTCGCCCTCTTCACTTAATTAAGTTAACGAAGAGTGAAGTAGGACGCACGGCCCTAGTAACAGCGATCAAACCATTGCACACACTCATGCCAGAGGCAGGAGACATATATATATATATATATAGGCACTCACGGGTGGGTGCGGCGTGCGGTAATGGGTGCCCGCAAAAACACAGCGCTCAGCTTCTAAGATTCCACTCAGAAGAACCGCACTCGTAAACCAAAGATCGATGCTCACACCATCATTTTATTTTTGTTTATCAGAGCCAATATATATATATATATATATATATATATATATATATATATATATATATATATATATAATCAGACCCACCTGTTAATGCCGTTACATCCCACAACGCCGGAGCACCCTCATCCTTTGAGAAAGGTCTAGTAGAGACCGAAATGCATCAGGAGGTGCTGTTGCTGCAAGCATGCTAATAAAAGCCTTTTTAAATCACGGAATGGTGCGTCTCAATTTCTCGGTGAGAGAGAGACTGTGCTGATATAGATATAGATATATATATATATATATATATATATATATACATACATCTCTCGCGGTTGACGAATGTTCGCAAAATTTTCAAAACTAGTGGGGCGCTCCGGTCAGCTCCTATTTTGAAAGTTTCGGGGTGATTCAGCAAGCGGGAGCCGAGAAAAAAGGGGGGCCCCAAAACGTGTTTTCTCCATGTTAATTCCCATAGGAAAGTTTAGACACGGCTATAGCCCGAACTGCTGAACGGAATTACACCAAATTTGGCAAAAAGGTAACCCTTGGTTCAGAAAGACATTTTTCTTTTAAATGGTGTAAATCCGTTCAGTAGTTCCTGAGAAATTAAAAAAATAGAGGTCGGAAAATCAATTTCCCATAGGAAACTTTAGACCCGGTTGCAACCGCAACTGCTGAACGGAATTACACTAAATTCGGCACAAAGATAGCCCTTGGCTCAGAAAGAGACCTTTTTTTTTAAATGGTGTAAATCCGTTTAGTAGTTGCTGAGAAAATCAAAAAATAATAGTTTCGATATTTAGTGGCATGGGGGATACACAGACCCTTCTGACCACGAGCTTTATGCTAATTGGCTCTCAACACTCCAAACCAGGAAGTGATGGCAGCCATCTTGTGCCTCAGTAACTGAAGCACAAGAAAACAGAAAAACTAACACGAAAAACAAGAAAAGGGGGCAGGGTAGAAAAACCCTGACCCCCTAGTCCTGCTCAGGAGGTCCCAAAAAAAGCATTAAAAAAAAATAATCAGCCAGATTCGCGCACCCAGCACGGATTTCGGCCGAAAATTAAACAAACAATATTATTTAGCCCCCGGGTGGGCCAGGTCCAGGGGGCAGAGAAAAAAAAGTGTGGGGTGGTCCCAATCCCCCCCCACACACTGGCCTGGGGACCGCCCCTTTTTACACCTCTCTGCAACGCAGCTCTGTGGCGCTTACTGAAGGTACCTGGTGGGCTAGTTGGACCACAGGAACCTCCGGATTCTAGGGAACTTTATCCCCCAACTTGAAACGTGCCACTGGGCCCGTTTGCACAGTGGTGAAGGGAGGGGTTGGGGCCTGAAGTGACATGTGTGCAAACACGCCCTGTGGCGCGTTTTAAGTTGGGGAACCTGAGGGTCCCTGGGAGCCAACTAGCCCACCAGGTACCTCCAGTAAGCGCCACTGCGTTGCGTTGCAGAGAGGTGGCCCAGGACATGCCCCTTTTTACACCTCTCTTCAATGCAGCTCTGTGGCGCTTACTGGAGGTACCTGGTGGGCGAGTTGGATCCCAGGGACTCTGAAGATTCAAGGGGACTTAATCCCCAACTGAAAACGTGCCACGGGGTGTGCTTACACAGTGGTGAAGGCAGGGGGCAGGACCGGAGGTGACTTGTGCAAGTTGGGGAATTAATTCCCCTTCAATCCTGAGGGGCCCAGGGGGCCTACTAGCTCACCAGGTACCTCCAGTAAGCGCCACAGGTCTGCGTTGCGGAGAGGTGGCCCAGGCCACGTCCCTTTTTACACCTCTCTGCAATGCAGCTCTGTGGCACTTATTGGAGGTACTTGGAGGGCTAGTTGTACACCAGGGACCCTCAAGAATCAAGGCGGCTTAATCCCCCAACTTACAATTCTCCAGGAGGCGTGTTTGCAGAGTGGTGGAGAAAGGGGGCATGGCCTTTGTCTACCTCTCAACAATCCCACTGCGTGGGGCTTACTGGAGGTAAAAGGTAGGCTATTTGGCCCCTAAAGGACCCCCAGCAGTGAAGGGGAATTCAATCCCCATCCGAGAGTGTGCCAGGGAGTGCATTTGTAGAGTGGTAGGCAAATTGGCATGGCCTGGTAAGAGTACTTAACAATGCTGCTGTGTGGGGACTGACTGGAGGTAATAGTTTGAGAAGTTGGCCCCAAGGATGTCCTTGTTGGCCAGGTACCCCTCTTGGTACCTACAGTAAGTCCCACACAATGGGTTTGCTAAGACTTCTTCGGAGGCCATGGCCCCCTTTCTCTACCACTCTGCAAGCGTGCCTCGTGGCAGACTACGGGATCGGGGATGAAGTCCAATTTAGTCCTGAGGGACTTTGGGGGCGAAGAATCCCTCCTGGTACCTCCTGTAAGTCCTACGCAGCGCAATTCCTGAGCGTTGATTGGACGTCCAGCACCCTTTCTCCACCACTCTGCAAACGCGACTACTAGTTAAAGTAGCATATTTCTGCTCCTCTGACTTGGAGGTAATTTTAATCCCCTTGCCCCATTATGTACTAGGGGCTTACAGCGGAGGTCATGCTAATCACAGGGTTACCCCAACGCATAGTGTTCTCTAGTGTATGTAGGTGTTTTCACTGTATTCTAAGTGTCTTTTAGCATAGCACTGGCTCTAGGCCTGGTTAGTCAGAGTCCGTTACTACCATTACCCGTCAGAAAAAGTTGTGGGCACAGGATGATTTTGCAACAAGGACTCTGTCAGCTCCTTTGTTGGTTCTTTCTGCACATGTCTTGCTTTTTCTTGCACTTTTCTTCGTATTTGTGCGCTTCTGTTGCTTCTTTCTGCATTTCTTTTGCTTCTTTCTGGGCGTTTTTTCTTCTTTCTTCACATGTCCTACCTCTGTAGGCATAGTTAGAAACTAGCGTTTAAAAAACCTTTGAAATTCGCTAAAAAACAATGGGTTTCAGGCACGTTATAGTTGGACATTTCACTCGTACAAAACCATAGAAATTTCCCCTTTATAGTCAGTTCAGCTAACTATAACTCGCGCCCCCGCAATGCACTACGGATGACGTCACATATTACATCACTCATGACATGGTCAGTGACATCACTGAAGACATCATCCTTGTGATAGTGGCAGACCTCCTCTCACCCTAATACAACCTTTGATACACACACTCAAAAATACAAAATACAATTTTCAAACCAATGGACAAACCAATACCAGTTACAACATACCCATTCACTAATTCCAAGATCCACACACACATCCACTCATTCACCAAAAGTCCTATACAGTCACTCAGACATGCACTCACTCATCATATGTACGCATACACCTATACATACATTTACACACCGCCACTCATCCATAGAGTTACTCGCACACAGTCACACATGCAAAGAAAGTACCAAACATCCATTTACTTGCATATACAGTTATACACACACCACTGCACTTAATTCTACAGAAACTAACACATACTTACTCTCTTGAACAATCACTTATAGAAACACATACTCATTTATAAAGGTACTCTTCCAATCTCTCACTCTCACATATACTTACTTACATACACCAATACTCACATATACTAGTTTAAAACATATATAGTTACTCATAAAGACACTACTGAGACAGTCATTCACACACCAACACACCCATACACACTCATCCACCCATACAGGCCTGCACACATGCTGTCTTCAACACCTACAGTGACTCACTCATTCATGCATCTATGCGCAAAGTAATACCCCCAACGAACCAAACAGACACTCAGGCACTCATACTGATACTCAAAAAAACAACTACTAACCCATATAGACACTCGTGTAGCTACTCACCAACCCATGCTGCCTTTTATACACAAAGTGAGAGACTGGTACAGATATTTACACATTTAAAGATCACTCACTAACCCATGTATTCACTAAGATACACCTAATCAGTCAGTTATACAATCAGTTTCACACAAACAAAATCATACATTTAGACACATATATACCCACTTATTCTTCCATCGACCTCGACATGTACATATATAAAACATATTTAAGTTTCACAAAAACACACATTCACTGGATGATGTCATCAGTAATGGCATGAGTGATGTCACTGACCATGTCATGAGTGATGTAATATGTGACGTCATCAGCAGTGCTTTGCGGGGGCGCGAGTTATAGATAGCTGAACAAACTATAACGGGCGAATTTCTAAGGTTTTGTACGAGCGAATGTCCAACTAACTATAACGCCCCTGAAACCTATGGTTTTTTCGGTGAATATATATATATATATATATATATATATATATATATATATATATATATATATATATATATATATATATATATATATATATATTATATATCTCAAAACAAGAAGGTTGCCCCACATGAAGATGCCACCACGGAGCGTTGAAATGCCTTTTATTGAAGATTTCAGTGCAGCAGAATAGCAGTCAGCTCCTCCAACCATACAATGCCCAACGCGTTTCAAACACATGGTGTCCTTGTTCACGGGCGATGGAAAAGAAAATGGCAGTCCGAGCTGAGGAACAGCTGATAAATGTTCGAAGACCCGCCCCAGTGGGCATATGCTGCAAAGCCTGTTGGTACTCGTAGTCCCTCACAGTTTAACCCTAGTGGGTGCCGCCATGACTTTCACAGTAATCCTCATAGTTATACACCAGTGGGTAAGAAGGCAGCTGTAACTCTGTCAGACTGTCCATAAAATATCTCTCAATGCGGCCCTTCCCCAGTGGGTGCCACCATATATATATATATATATATATATATATATATATATATATATATATTCAGCTCCAAAGTTACCCACTTAGCGGGAGTGCACTCGGAGACCAGCCGATGGCCTGTAGATGCCCAAGTTCAAAAGATGCAGCCTGACGCGTTTCAAGTAAAATCTCATTCTCCAATGCTGTTGATCTGCATAGCAAGGCTTCTTGTGCCACTCCTTATGTTCATTGCAGCTGCCTTCTGATAGGCTGTTGCTCAATTGAGCGTACTCTGGCAGTTCCCACAGATTTTTGGTCATTGTAGTGTGGCACTCTTTTACCCGAATGGGTGCCGAAAATGCAGGGTCACTGATGCTCGCCCTGGATGGGCCCCATGAGCCGATGCATCGTGATTCCGGCTTCTCTCCTCGAGTAGCTGGGAAGATTTCCAGTCGTCGTCCCGCTTCCCATCTAGCGGTGGTGCACTCCCCGCCGCAGGGTCTGTCGCGTACAGATTCAGCTCCACAGTTACCCACGTACCGGGAGTGCACTTGGAGACCAGCCGATGCCCTGTAGATGCCCCAATTCAAGAGATGCAGCCTGACTCGTTTTGAGTAAAATCTCTTTATCAAAGGCTGTTGATCTGCATACCACGGCTATATATATATATATATATATATATATATATATATATATATATATATATATATATATATATATATATATATATATATATATATATATACGTGTGTATGTATACACATGTATGTATATATGTATACACACATGAATGTATACACACATCGGATCTTCTGGTCCGTGTCTGTGAGTGCTGGGAAAGGAGGAACAAGTTAGCTGCTTCAGCTGCTTCATGGATTTCTTTATATATGTGTGAGTGTGTGTGTTATGTTATGTTAAGTGGGTGTCTTGTAGAGCGCACGGCTACTCGGGCAGAGTGTCCCGGCGCTAAAAAGATCTGTAGAGAGGAGGCCTGGAACAGGATGGCTATTGGCCAAAGAGCCAAGTCTTAAGTTCTTTCCGGAAGGATAGCCGACTGTCAAGCTTCCTAAGAGACAGAGGAAGTTTGTTCCAAAGTTGAGGGGCCAGCAATCTGTAGGAACGGCCTCCAATGCGAGCACGTTTGATGGTTGGAATAAGGGCCAGAGCTAATGAGGCCGAACGAAAAGATCTGGAAGGAAAATAGAATTGAACCCTTTTCCTTAGGTATACAGCACCAATACCATGCAATGATTTAAAGGCCATGGTCAGAGTTTTAAAATGGATACGCTTCCTTACTGGCAACCAATGGAGCGAGTCAAGGAGAGCAGAGGTGTGAGTCCTGCGGCTAAGGCCAAAAATGGCCCTCGCTGCTGAGTTCTGAACTGTCTGGAGGCGTGTGAGAAGGTATTCCGGAAGGCCCAGATATAGGATGTTAGAATAATCGAGCCTGGAACCAATCATTGCCTGGACTGTAATTCTTCTATGACTATGAGATAGAAGAGGAAGACATTTTCTAAGAGTACGCAGTATGGCAAAGCATTGACCCACTAGGCCAAGAATCTGGGGTTTAAAGGTTAGGCCAGTGTCGATTTTAATACCTAAGTTCTTTGCCACTGACGTGGGTGATGCAGGAGGATGCATATCAGCCGGCC